>NC_139386.1:134210000-134225000 GCF_054392235.1 Sus scrofa
TCATTCGACAAAGATTCACTGATGCCAGGCACTCTTCTAGACAGTAGGGACACAGACAGAAAGGAGATGCTCGCTTGCCCCCCAGGGGCTCTCATTCTGACTGGAGAGCAGATGGTTCAGTCCCCGAGGGGAATCCGGAATGCAGTTGGGAAACCCAGGAACGCTTCACGGAGGAGGCAGCCCTGGTCCCGGAGGAAGAGCCAGGGAATGACACAGCTGTCGGACCCGCAGTGAACCCATCTGTTAAAGACGACTCCAGCGGAATCTAAGTTTCTAAACTAAAGCTACCTCCTGAGCTGGAGTAAGACGCAAAGCCCCAGCTCGCAAGTGTGCAAAGGCCAGAAGCACATTCAGAAGGGCCTTGTGTTTGTCCAAAGCAACATGGAGTAAAGTGGGCCAGATGAAATTAAAATATGTTCCAGCCAAAGATTTGTCTCATAGAAAATGGAAAAAATAAATGCTACCGATATAGAAAGGGCCCTTTGATAAATGAGAGTGACTCACAATTGCAGCCTTTTTTAGAAAATGTAAAGGAGAAATATGCTAACCAACCAGGAGCTGGGCTTGCATTGTTGTAACAGTAGCTAATGAGATTTGATACATGGCTCCTGGACGAGGGGAGAAGGCTCCCGCAGACTCTACGACAGAGGACGCCAGCAGCCCCAGTGCTCCACATCGCCCCACAGCTTATTCTGCCCATGAACAGGGGCGGCTCAGGAGCGGGGTCGACTCTGCAGAGTGACACAGTTCTGGGCCACCCCAGCCAGGCCTTTGGCACACGGTGCCAAATTCCCAGAACCTCCACGTCCTCACCTGTAGAATGGCAATAACGCACCTGCTGTGATGAGGCTGTCACGAGAGTTGAAGGAGGGGCAGCACCCGGAACCCGGCAGGATATTTCAGGCCAGGTTGGCTCAGGTGTCAGCCCCAGTGCGAAACGTGCAGGACTCGTTACCCAACCTAGATGCTAATTCTCAGTTTCCATATGAGTGAAATGGATCCGTAAGACCAGCGTTATAGGTTTCTCATGAGGATTAAACCAGTTACTGCGTGTAACGTGCTGAGCTCAATAAGAGTTCGCTCTAACTGAATTACCAGACAAAGAGCAAATGATAACCCCTCTGCCTGTCTTGAAGGGGCCACAGGATGGGAAATAAGGGTGATTATCGTTTCTAAGGCAAGTGTGTGGTCAAGAGGACACCGTGACTACTCCCACGTATAAATAACGGTGCCTGGACCACTGGCTTCTTCCAAAGGCAACCAAACAGTTTTAATATTCACGAGTGTGCGATGGTTTGAATGTGTAGCGTCAACCCCCCTATCTGATGGTAGACCAGCCAGCCAGGGGATTAGCTGCGGAAGAGCGTTCATCGGAACAAGGTGTCCCCGCCAGGAGGCACCGGGGCTCTGGAGAGGGCTCCGGGCTCGGAGTCACCTTCTTCAGAGGCCTCTGTAGCGTGTGACCTTGAGCCCTCAGTCAACCTCGCGAAGTCCCTGCTCCCTCAATTACAAACAGGGGAGTAGCAGCATCTTCCTCGGAGCTGAGAGCTGGGGATATAGTAGGAAAAGGAGGCATCGGCCACACAAACGTTCAATGGATGTTCCTCTCTTTTCCCGAGCTACCACCATTTGGTCTGAGTTTATGGAACAGCCAATTGTGTGTAACGTTTACCTAACAAAAGCTTGATCACCTTGCTTTCCAAAATTACAGAATTAAAAACTCATGGCCACAGAAAAACCTGCACACAGTTGATTAGAGCAGCTTTCTTCATAGCTGCCAAAACCTGGAAGCGACCAAGATGACGTACGTAGGTGATGGATAAAGGCACCGTGGTTCACCCCGACACCGGCGTATGATTCAGGGCTGTTGGGAGAGGAGTTATATTGACCCATGAAAAGACAGACACGTGGATGCATATATTACTAAGTAAAGAAGCCCACCTGAGGAGTTCCTGCTGTGGTTCAGAGGGTTATGAACCCAACTGGTGTCCATGAGGACGCGGGTTCGATTCCTGGCCTCACTCGGTGGGTTAAGGATCTGGCATTGCCTTGAGCTGCGGTGTAGGTCACAGATGCCACTCGGATCCCACTTGCCATGGCTGTGGTGGAGGTGGGCAGCTGCACCTCTGATTTGACCCCTAGCCTGGGAACTTCCATATGCCACAGGTATGGCCATAAAAAGAAGAAAAGAAGAAGAAGAAGGAGCCCACCCAGAAAGACTACATACTATATGACTCCAATTACACCAGGCAAACCTATAGAGACAGTAAAAAGGCCAGTCGCCAGCAGGGTTTGTCGGGGCAGGGGACCAGGCAGAGCACAGAGGATTTTTCTAGTGGTGAGAATCCTGAGTGACGCTGTAATGACGGATACATGTCATTCTACATTTGTCCAAATGCAGAGACTTTCCAGCCCCAAGGGTGAGCCCTGATGTCAACTACGGGTTCCGGGCGATGGTGACACGCCAGCAACCATGGGCTCATCGGCTGTAAGACATGTCCCACTTTGGTGGAGACGGTCGGAGGAGAGCCTTGCATGTGGGGTGGGGGGAAAGTGGGAAGTCTTTGTACCTTCCTCTCAATTTTTCTGTGACCCTTAAATGGCTCAAAAAACACTTTTTTAAATAAAAAAAAATACCTATTACATTCTAAACCAAAAATGAATGATTGGCATGTTATCCACTCTCTTGGATTCACCTACCCCGTGAAGGCCCCTCCATTGGAGAAGACAGGTGACAGGTGGCTATGATAATTTTCAAAGTAAATTGAAGACCTCATAGCCAAACCTTACATCGGAGACGCTGCTGTATTCTCTGTTGTTTCCGTGGTTATGACCCAAGATACCACCCTCAGAAGGTAAAAGCCCTTCTAGCTTCTAATGACCCATCCAATACAGCGGCAACTACAGCCCTGATTAGTAAATTCCTATTCAGCAGATGGGCAAAATGAGGTGAGAGAGTAAATGATTAGCCCATGGCTAATATTTGATTGGAAAGACAAATTTAATTATAGGTTCCGTTTGACTTCCCTTCAGGCCTAAAATTAAGGTCCAAGTATCTGCCGACTCCCTGTTTGGTGCTTATTTCGCATGACAGCACCCCGTGTGCTTTGGGACAGGCTCTGACCCAAAAGGGGAGGCCGTGAGGCATGAGGAGCAGAGTCCAGGGTGAACATTCCCCCAGGAACTCTCGGCGCCTCTCCCTTGGTCGGTGAGGAAGCCTAAGTTCAAGGAGGCCACGGATATTCACAAGCTGCCCGCAGACACCCGAGGCAAGCATCCGAGGGGAAGCCCAGAGTCGCCTGGTCTTAGAATGGAACTGGCTGACACACCTTCGGGAAGCTCCGCAGTCTACTAAGTCTTTAGGACGGTGGGGAAAGCCCAGGGCCCTCTTTAGGGGCAGGAGTCGCGGTAGGAGCAGCTTTAGAGAAGGTTTAGCAGCCACCCTTAGCAAGTGGATAGTGTTTTGAAAAGCGTTTTTTTAACTTAGTCACCCAATTCTCATCAGGCCCAACCAACCAACTGCCTAACCCCGTTTTGTTTTGAAAAATAATGTCACAAATCTGTCCAGAGCTGGATAAAATGCACGGTAATGAGTTCATTAACATGCCATCTGCATACAAAACAAGGGGATTCCAGAGGCAGAATCCTTTGGTGGGCCTGTTGGAAATCAGAGTCTGGCCTAAAAAAAAAAAAATGCAAAACACAACGTAGGGAGAAAAATATCACACAGCTACACCACGCTTGGCCCACAGCAAAGAGAGTCTGGCTTTTGAGAGCGCCAAAGCCAGCCGGAATCTTTCTCCCCCTTTCTTTTTAATTTTAAAACATGTTTTACTACTTAGAGGGTAGAAAAACAATTGCTTAGAGCATGAGGTCACGGATGGAGTTCTGGGAATTACACCCATCCCCAGGAAGAAAGGCCCAGCTAAAAGCCTCAGCGTCAGAAATCCACTTAGGATCGCCTGTCCTTTGAAAATCAAGCCTGTTTGTCCGCCCGATTCACTCGGAAACACATCAGGAAACTCAAATCTGCCCCCCTCCATCTCTTCGGGCCCCCACCGCCTCCTTCCCCTCGGAGAAAGGAAGGGTTCGTTTCCAGGGGCCGCAGCTTCAACAAACCAGAGGCGATGCTCCTTGCCCCGTGGTACCCCACTTTCATCAAGAATCTGTCGAGTCCTTTCACCTCTGCTCTCCGTGACACACCTGTGAGTGTTGCCAAATGCTGTACCGCATCGACTGTTAAAAACCACCAGCCCTGCCAACGTCTGAAACCTCTTGATGTCACCAGCTCGCAGCCCACGAAGGCCTGGCTGGAGTTTCAGCAGGCGCAGTGGCAGCGCCCGAGGGGCTTAAAGGCCGGAGCCCCTTATTGCTCATAGTGGACTCGGACAGTCAAAGGCACATTCGTGGGGTGCGTCTGGGGAGCCCCGACAGCCACATCCCCATCTGCAGGGGAGACGCCTCGCCACCCCTCGGTCCTCCCTCCGAGAGCCATCTCTTCAGGCACCCTGAAATTTCTTCGGGGCTCCCTCCTCCCTCTTTCTCATGAGAGAGATTCCTCCAGAGCCCAGGATTATATTTTATCTTTTATAGAGCCCACAAACATCTATTCCCCCCCCCCGCTGCCAAAACAAAGGTGACGGGGACACCATTCAGGCTCTTGCTCAGGCCCATTCGCAGCTCTGAGCGTGGGTGCCGTGTACTGACACCCCGGAACGTGTCATGGTTTTCCGGGCAGCTGTAGAGACGGGTATAAGCGAGTAGTTGAGCACATGGGTTGTGCAGCCCCGCCCGCTACCTGGTGCAGATCCCCCCCCACCCCATCCCGTGAGGGGACCGGCCTGCCTCTGCTGCTGTTGGGCGCTTAGGTCAGCGTGTGCTCCCAACACACAGCCTCCCCTTCTTTCCGATCCACTCGCCGCTGTCTCTGATCCGTGCTGCGTTGATCCGTGCATGTTTTTTCAGGTCCTTACAATTTCAAGAGGAGATATACATATATATATATATATATATATATCTCCATCCCTATCCTGGGAGAGGGGTAATTCAGTCTTCAGACTGGAAAAAAAAAACGTATCTTGGGTAACTGACGTCTCATTTTGTACTTAGCAGACTAAGAGGGGAAAGGCATTGGGCTGAGTTACTCCACGAAATAACACAGAGAAGCTGCGGGCTTTGGGAACGGGGACGTTGGCACCGGCATCCACTGCAATCAGGAATCTGCGCCAAGAACTTTTTAAAAAGGCCTTTTTGCCTAACCTTTATATCAACATCAAAAGCATGTTTTAGCAAATGGAGCAGAAATTTTTCTTCGCTATTTTTCTTTTTGTAATATAGGCAGCTGGATTTAATGGTGTGTTGTAGCAATTTATTTACAAAATTTGATGTCTTTTTGGATTCTAGCAATTAATGGGAAAAGAGCAAGTACTGCCAACAAAATTTTAAAAATCAGCTCGGCGTCGTGTTTGGATGTGACCAAGGGTATATAACCTGTCCATGGGAAGACTTCGGCCCTCGCCTGTCTTCAAACGACAGACAGGAGTGTTAGTTCTTTGGTGACACGTCTGCTTCTCGCCTCATGAACATGTAGGAATTTTCTCTAAATATGATCGCGTGTGTATTACTTCTTTTAGACTTATAAATGCGGGCTACTTTGACCTAATAATTCCACTGATCTTTTATTTGCCACAAATATTACAGCTCATTCAGACATTTTAAACATACCACTTGCCGTTTTGTCTGGGATATAATTAATTACCCATTTTGCTTTCTGGACTAGGACAATTCCTAAAGTCTAGGGCTTTTCCCTCAGCAACAGCGACACGTAGGCAGAGTTCTCAATTACACCGCATTTTTCATCATGAATTTGTTGAGATGTGTCAAAATTCAAGAGACATTCCTTTTAGAGCAAGGCTAAAATATGCAGGTAATCTGAACAAGTTTTTGGAGGCCACCAGAGTGGATAAAGGTGATATAATATGTAAATGATAAATATGCTATAAAAGATAAAAACAATACAATATTTTAGTTATTTAAGGAAAGGAAACCCTAGTTCTAGCTCATAGACTAAAATATACCATTGTTGCACTCGCAATTTATAAGGCAATTCTACGCACATGCCCCAAGTGCCAGGGCAAGAAGAGTTCTGGCACTTTGGGCATGAAGGACGGTGCCCAGCAAGGTTGGCGCCTGAGGAAACGGAAAGATAGGTGATACTGATCCTGCCTGTATTTTAGATTGTGATTATTTTGTTCCTCATGGAGTGTTTGTTCTAGTCGCAAAAATACTGCATGAAAGCCCCGTCTTGACGTCGGGATTTTGGGCTCCCCCTTAAACGCTGCGTCTAAAGAGAGGGAACGTCCCCTCGCTCAAGTCCGGGCTCTGCTGAAAAAGTCACCCTCTAAACCTTCCTGCGCGCCCCTAAAACCGAGGCAGGAATCATTAAGAGGATCATTGAAAGGACCGTGAGAGAGAACACGGGTAACAGGGAAGGTGAACACACAGGGACCCCGACAAAGCGTTACGCAACTCCACTCAGAGTCATTATAGTAAGCATCACGCTTAAGGAGGTCAGGGTGAGAGAAAGCGTGGCAATCCCATAAACTGACGCTGGAAACCGAAGCAGAGGCCTCGGAGGGAGGTGAGGAGGTGACACGCCCGTCGCCACCTAACCGTATTTAAAGGACAGGGCTTCCAATCGCCGCCCAGGCAGGCAATTTCCTTTCCAGCTTTCATAATTAATCTTCATTTGTAAACTGTTTGTCTTCAGATTTTCCCGTCTCAGTTCCTAAAAGCTCCATTCACCGAAAATGAGAAATTAATTTAGGAAGAAACCCTTTCTTGTTTCCCTCTTTTTAGCTCGAACGACACAAGTCCTACAAATAGACCCGCTGCACACGAGGATGGCTCCTGAAAACGTTGGGGGCGTAAGCCTTCTGAGGCAAGGTAGGGGGAACTTTCTAGGCCAAAGGAAGGTGAGACGCCTCCTGTTCTCAGGAGCTGATGAGGGCTTGCCAGCTGGTTAGAATTCAGTGCTAATTGCATCTTCAGACACCACCTCTGCAACCCTTTCCCCCACTCAGGATCTTGCATCGAGGGCTCGCATTTTCTGCAAAAACCTCTGCATTTCACCTCTCTCACTCGGCACGTTCTGAGCGTCAGAAGGGTTCGGCTCAGAGCCTGTCTTTCCCCCGCAGGTTTTGCTCTGGGCTGCGGGTGCTCACAGCCGGGAAAGCGGGCCTGCCCTGCTCCTGGAGGAAGATGGACAGCTAACATCGGGGCTTCGGTGACTGGGTGCAGCCTCGCCCCTTCCACCCGAGACTCATTAAACAACTTTCCAGTGCCATTCAGAGAACTTATAACAGAATCAATGGATTCTCATCCTCTGCTTTATTAGCTGTGATTTAGGAGAGAGCCTGGCCCTGTTGACACAGCTGTAACGTGTCAGGACCTGTAGTACATTATTGGCCTGAGGCCCCCACTTTCAGTCCAGTCTCGGCTGAATCAATCTGCTCTCACACAGGTTCCCTCAAGGAAGCGCGGCCGCATCTTACGGGCAGAAAGCCCTTCGCATCCAGGGGAGAAGAGTCTCGCTGGAGGGGCCAGTCCGCCTTCCTAGAGCAGCCCTGACGCTCACAGCTCTCGGCAGGTCCCCAGAGGGGCACAGGGCCCCACATGCCTCTTAGCTGGAACCCACCGCTTTGCTGCTGGGGGAGCCCCGCCTCTGCCAGCGGGCATCGCTGGCTGTTTAACATGTGTTCAGAGCACTGCCAGGCTAACATGGCTGCTCCTAATACTTTAATTGCAGTTTCATGGAAACAAATTGCTATTTAACTGCAATAAGCATTTCTGTGACTTGGCTGGACTGACAATAGGTGAGTCTTAGTAACAAAGTGACAAGGAACATCGACCTGTAAATAGTCTGTGTTTCCAACTGGGTCACAGGTGGAAGCGCCCGGGAGAGAAACTCCTGGGTGAAGGGGGCTGTGGACTCGCTTTTCTCCATCTGTAACAGTGGTTCAGGCTACACCGAAGCTTTTCACCAGAGGGTCTTGATATCCAACGCCCGGATCCGCTGTTTGTTAGACAATTTTGTGGCCCTGAGAAATAATTTATATAAATACAGTAGTGCACACACTGCCGTCTAACTGAATTGACATTTAAGCCATTTAATTTAAGAGCTTCATTTGAGATTATTAGTTGTTCCAAATATCAGTGCTAATAAGGGCAAATGAATTTAAATACAGTTAATACTAAAGGATGACAATTTCGCAGGCTTCATGTCGGTGTGACAGTTTTCTCATTTTGTATTTTATAAGACGCTACAGTCCGCCTTAAACTCTTTCCTAATAAATCATGAGGAGCTGGAAATAGTTTCTGGAGGCAAATGATTTGGTTTGGAGAAGCTTCATGCAGGCTCTGCTGCCTTTCTGACTGTGTAAATCTAACGAGACAGAGAGGTAGGAAAACACTAAACCCTCTCAGAGGATGATCTTTTACAAAATTGTTTCATTAGCAAGAGTGACAATTTGCATGCTCGAGACATTTATTAGGACCATAAACTTGGGTTTTTTTTAATCAGGACTTCAGCTGGGCTCCACACCATTTGCTTGCCTTTTGCACCGCCCTCGCTCGCAGGGACTGGGGGCCGTCTTGCTCGACGACGTGGTTGGGCTGAGATGCGTCCTCTCAAAAGAACAGAGCACCTCTCACTCACATCACAAACGCATCGATGAAAGGTGAACAAGCGCGTGGGTTTTGGTTTTCTTCCCCCTCAGCAGCGTTGGGGTTGGGGGAGGAGGAACTCAAGCACTGTTCACATCAGAATAAGCCTGCGAGTTTTCAGGAGCTTTCTATCTGCACTGAGCATCCCCATTAGAGCCGGGGTGTATTGTCTGAAATGCCTCTGGTTTCAAGGAAGGGTTTTACCTAAAGCAAGACTACTACTTAAACATGGCCTATTGTATATTCATGGCTCCATTAGTCCTTCTCCCATTTAGCACATCAAAGAGAAGCCTTCATCACCAGCATGTGGGTTACACTAACAAGAGTGACATTTGTAATCTTAGAGGCCTGCAACTCGGGAAGTGCTTTTAGAAGCTCGTTATTAAAGACGCAGCAAGTGCTTGGGGAACGAGCCACGTAACAGTTCATTTAACATCTTTAGTGACCTTACCCTCCACATCACTAAACGCCACACTGTACCACTGACCAAAGGTTATTAACTGCCTCCTTTGAATTTCCACACCGCACGGGACACGAGTGCTCACGCCAAAGAGAATTAGAGAAGATGCTTGCATTCTTATTAACACACGTCTCCTTTCCGTCCTGCGGAGTCCACACTGCCTCGGAGTATCCAGAGGGGGAAACAAAAAAACTTGAGACCCAGAACTAATTCTGAGCCATTCCCCAAGGATCCAGCTGAAACAGGTATTGTTATTCATGCGATTGTGTTCACTATATTTTTTTATCCTGCATTTTCTTTCTCTAAAACTCGAATAAAACTATTCCCTTTAACTCTCTGCCTTGAAATTCTCCTACAGGAGGTTTATAGGGTGTTTTCAGTTTGAGTAACGATTTTGCCTCTTGGCCTGGAATCTCTGAAAGCAGATCCCACAGGGAGGCGGACTGGTAGCGGAGATGTGGCCAGCCAGATGTCTACAGAACCCACGCCTCTTCTCAGCGACGGTGTGTCTCTATCTGGAGCTTTTCCGGACCAAGAGAAAATAAAAGATGCCATTTTTAGGAAGAAAATGTAAAGCAGCATTCTGAACACACCTGGTTTTACTGATCTCTGATAGGAGCTGTCATTGAGACTGGCTCACAAAGAACCAGCCTGGCAGGGCAGGCTTTGGGGCCTTGCCTCCTGCCAGCACCGGCCCTGGGCTCAGTCCTTGGCCCACACGTGCTTTCTGCAGGACACCTCGGCAGGCAACGCAGGCGCTGTTGGGGAGACTCTGCTGCCTAGAACTAGCCACTAAATACCTCAAGACTACCACCAGATGAATCCAAATCCTCCCCCAAACACATGGAAAGGCAGGGTCAGGAGGAGAGCGGAAGAACCGAACAAAATAACTCATCCAGCAGACCACACGTGTCTTAAAGCTCAGCAAGAGATGGCTGCTCCCCCCACAGAAGAGAACCCGAGGTCCCTAACCGCCAGTGGAACCGCACCAGCTGCACAGGCAGGCTTCAGAACAGCCACTTCCTCAGCGGCTATCAACTTGCTGAGAGTAGGAGATGGTCACGCCTCATTCTTTGCCACGCTTCCCATCCACGCCCAAGACTCTCCTATTGAGGAAAAAAAAAGAACAGACCACACAGCCGAAGGGTCAAACCCATGTGTATGAATATAAACACACAAGGCCCGCTGTGATGGGGCGGAAGTGTGATGACGTGCCACTGACAGCGGGCTCTGAACCCACACAAAGGACTCCGTGAGAAACAGGGCTGTGTACCCCTGCCCAAAACAGCAAAGCCCAGTAATTTGAGGACTGCCTTGCTGAGTCAGAAATAAAGAAAGCACCTCCCCTCAACCCCTAAGATTTAAAGTGAGCCTGGTGTGGAACAAAAAAACTCAAGTTTTTTCCAAAATACAGATGAGAAAAAGCAGTGTTTAAACCCAAACGCCATCAAATTATTTTTTCTTTTAAGTTTTTATTATTTAAATACACCATACTAGAGCAAATGTCTCTGAAAATATCACAAATAAAAGATTTTTTTTTTCTTCATTCAGCAAATTAGAAGTAGGGGGAAATTTCTACACAGTAGCTGCTAGGAGCCTGATTTTTTTTTTTTTCCAATGATTTTTTTTTTTTTCTTTTTTTCATTCTTTTTTTTTCCTTTGCCATGGGAGTAGCAACATCAGGACAAAAACACTTACATGCATATACATACATTGTATTTTACAGAGAGATACAATAAAAGTGTTTGTGATAGAATATCACAAAAGCCACATCTTTCCTTTATCTCATGTTCAGTTTTGATTGAAACACATTTCCTTACGACACTTAAATATACAAAGAGCAAAGAGAATGTTGGAAAGGTAAAACGCAGGGTGCCAACTCTGGCCAGTGCCCTGCTAATTGTTAATGAGGGTAGAAAGCAGATTTGAATGCTTCTTTTAATTAGCTTCATTAGTCATCTCCCTCCTCCCAAGCTCCCTCCCCCCCAAAGATGTCCTCCGGTGGATCTTTTTTCATTTTCTCTACAGTCTCCCATTAGCCCAGGTTCATGGCGTCCTTAATGTTCATATTCAGTCATTTTAATACACCAATAAATGCGGGAAGGGCAATCAAGACTAAAGAAGGTGCAATGGCATGGAGCTGGCACTGGTGCTACAAAGGTGACTTGTCTACTGAAGACACAGGGGATCCACCTGCGATGAACAAAATCTGAGATGAAGGCACGCATTCTGCATCACTCTGACCTTTTAGCAGACCTGCAAGAGAGAAGAACGGGCATCTTAGCTAAAATGCTAAATTTGAGAGAGATGAAACTCAAACACGCCTGCTTTTGTCTCCTCTGCATTCACTAATCTTCTTTTATTAGATTACGTTCCAGCAGTGACGCGACGGAGGCTTTCTAGGCTACTCGCTCCGGCGGCGAAGAACTAAAGCGGACCGTTTTCTGCACTTTCCCTCGCAGGGAAAATGAGACAAGAAATGGACTTTCGGGAAGTTTCTGGTGCAAGGTTCTGCAGTGAAGTGTGCTTAACTCTGTTAGAGGCAAGTTTCTTTCTGAAAAGAATGACTTAGAGCATCTTGCCTCGCGCTTGTATCTTACAAGTTGCATCAGAACCAAATCCCTCTTCAGGAAGTTTTGGGTTAAGAGTCTCAACCGTCCGTGAAACCGCTGGCAGGTTACGCAGCTGTCTGTGTCTCGGTTTCCTCATCTCTAAGGTGGGGAGAATCAGGCTGTGACAGGACCATACCGTATGGGGAGGACAGTCAGCAGTGCTGGGCACTCGATACCACTAGACCAACACCGAAGTTACCGCGATCACTCTGCTGCCCCGTGTCCCCAATTCGCCCGTGCGCTCGCTTCTCTCTCTAGGCGTGTGCACCTGTGCACGTATGTGTACCCACGCAGATGTTCAGACACTACTCGTGGTGTTTCCTGTCTGCTATGTCACTAACAGGACATAAATTCTGTAAATACACCCAACATGCAATGTGTTCATAACTAGAACGTAGTCCGTGGAAGTCGAACTTCGACGTCTCCGGGAAATGACAACCCACAGTCGTCAAATACAATCTGTTTGCAATTACCAGAATGAAATAATATATATTAGGGTTTTATGGGTTTTAAATGACATTTTGAGCTTCCCAGGAAGTTCTCGTCTCACCCTTTCCCTAACTTACTCAAAGCCTGAAGTCTATTAGGAGCTGCGACCCCCCACTTCCAAGCTAATTAAAGTGGTGGAGGCTTAATTCCCCAGAGTGGAGGCTCAGTGTGAGAAAGGTAATTTGTCTGTCCAGCACAAAGATGCGGGAGCAGCCAGCGAGCATATTTAATAAATGAGCATCAAATGTCCTCCACGATGGACACACACACACACACACACACACACACACACACACACACACCAATTACGGACATAGACTAGATGCTCGCTCAGTTTTCCTCCGGCCCAAAGAGACTGAAAAGCACAGATGATCCGAGATGGAAGCATCAGTCCCGAGTGGAAGAAAGAGCTCCAGAGCAGGCCAAAACTTACACCCCCTCCAAGAAAAACGTCAGCCACAATTCTTGATTGTATTTACATAACTCTACAAGCCCACACTCTCCTGACGGTGGCAGCCGCACCTCCTCTGACGATACAGGCCAGGCCGTCTTGCAGAGCCTGGAACACTACTGGTCTGAGGTCGCAGTCAAGGGACCATGTGATTTAAGAGCGTAAAATTATTCTTCTCCGAATGTACAACATACAGCGAGTGACACAGGACAACAGCAGCGTCACTCGACATCCCAGATACTGGGCACGAATTTCAGGAGGATAAAAGTTGAGAGGGGCCAGACGATGGGGGCCTAGCCTATACTTTCCATACAATTAGCTGCCTTAACGAAGGGAGGGACAAATAATCGACTCATTACTTTGAAGCCAGAGGAGGCTCGGGTGTATTTATTACGCCTCGTGCACTAAAAACGTAATTGGTTCTGCGGACAGAAGGAAAGCGGCCAAAATTAATGTCCAATTTTCCCTACAAAAGTATGGAGAACGAGAGAGAAAATAATAAAACGGAGCGATTTGTCATGTCGCCCCCATCTCATCCCCTCCAGAGAAGAAATCATTTTCAAGCATTCTCCAGGTCCAAAAAGCAGGTTATGCTCCATCAGGATGTATGTTCATGACCCCCCCGCACCCCGCCCCATGCCCGCTCATTAGCATCTCTCTGGACCACGGGAACGTGCCCGGACCTTTACTTACAGAAACCACCTCGGGCCTTGACTGCGCTCATGGAGAGCGGAGCGCCCAGAGCAACCCTGAGACACTCAGGCCCACAGAACATTCTGCACTAATGCCACCCCCGCACACGGCTCCTCACCCACGTGTGACAAGCCCAGGGCCTGAAGTGAGATTTCCGTGCGCCTTCAAGCGCTCCTAACTCCTGAAGGCCACCTGTCCTCTGCTGGCTTCCCGCAGGACGAAAACACACACAGGTAGGTGCTCCTCCGCCGCCTGATACATTCCGTCTCCCGGAGGGAACACCCTCTCCGGCCCGGCCCGGCCCGGCCCGGCCCGGCCGCCAAAGGCGCCCAGACAGAGGACGAGGACGCAAAGCAAAGGCATGACACACACACACAGGCTCTTGCAAACACCGCACCCCGGGACCGACGCGCCTCCCTGACACCCCTCACGTGACGTCATCTCAGACTCAGCAGGTGGTGCCCGAGACCCAGCCCAGTGGACGCGCAGCCTGTGCTCAGTCCCTCCCGTGCTCAGTCCCTCGGGCTCTGGCTCCGTTTTCCACCTTGTCTCACATCCTTCCGTGGTCACGGGGCACACTGGTGGCCGTAACCATCATTTTTTATGCTTTGCCAAGTCAGGGAAGGACATGGTATAAAACCAGCACCCGAAAGCCCGGAAGACCCAAGCTTTGACACGGAAGGTGGTGGGAGGAGAGCAGCCCTCCGAGTCGCCTACTGTTCGTTTCTGGCTCCCGAGCCTCCCTACGAATGGCTTTGCCTCTAAGCTGAGATGGGTGATACCTCCAGGGGTTCCTGTCACCACCCTCCACCCTGCCCTGGAAAGTCACGTCCTTACAACCGAAACCATAAAAATGGGTAAGCATGTGCAGGGACCGGCGTGGCCTTAAAGAAGCTTGAAATGGGTCGTCCATGGCGACTGGTGAATTTCCAAAAAAAAAGTCTTCAAAGAGAACAGAGACTATTGTATGGAGCTTTTCCCACAGGAGGAACGGGAATAAGGAAAAGTGCTCGTGCTTCGAGGCGCTCAACGTTCCCCCTAAAGAACCGGAAATACATTTAAAACCATCTCACAAAGCTGAGTAGGGAAAGCAACCCAAAGGAGCGTGAAAACACGGCGGTGTCATTTTAAACAGCTCAAAGTTTTCAAATATTAGTCATTTTCCCCGCACGCGGCATTAAGAAAATGCATTACCGAAGACAAAGAAGCCTAATTTTTTTCCTGAGACTTTTGAAGCTTGCTAAATTCCTATTTGCAGATAAATGTTGTTTTTTTGTGATCCCTACAACAGACATTAATGAAGTTCCTATTGTAAATCCATAAAGAATTACCAAGCGCGGTGTGTGCTTTTTGTTTCAATGCAATAACTCAGTGCTGTGTGATTGCCTGGGTTAATGATGAAAAAGTCAAACATACTATCAGAGCTGATGGAAAAATCTATCACCAATCTGAAATTAAAATTCATCTGTGGTCAATAAGATTTAATATCCATGCAAGTGGCGCTGTAAAGAGTAAATGAATCAATGTCATCAATACATAATCAGTATGAAATATGATGTGAATAAAATTAT